>NC_141695.1:1305149899-1305189899 GCF_964263255.1 Lissotriton vulgaris | reverse complement strand
CCCATGATGAAGCATGACACTAAGGGATTCTTAGTGTGTGAGGGGTATTTTAAAAACACATAGTGCTCTCCATTTGCCACCCGCAAAGAGAGTTTCTCTCACTGCCTTTTCACTGCAAAGTTGAAAAACATAAAAAATATTCACTTCTTTCTCATTGATAGAATCTCTTTGTTTTTGCATACCTTTTTGGAGGGTGATTCTATCACCACTACCTCTATACTTCCTCAATTGTTTTTGGATCATGTTAAAAGGTCACCATACGCCAGAAGTGTGTCCTTGAGTGCCGTCAGATGAGAGGGTCTCTGTTGGCCTTAATCCCACCTACACAATGCTTCCCCTGTCTGATACTCCACCACAAACACCCAACACTGAACACTGAACAGTGAAACCACTGAGTCTCACACCAGCTGCCTGACACTGAAGTGCTTCTGCCAAAACAGGTGAGAACGCTAAGGTATGGTTGCAGAACCCATCTGTACTGATCCCACCAGACAGGCATGGGGCCAATATGAATTTGTTGCATTTCCAACAAAATATCAGATAATCCTCTTTTTGAGTACAAAGTATTTGACCCTGACCTGATGCATTTTGCTGAGCTATTGTACTCTAAAGTGATTAAAAGTCATTTTCTTTTAATCATGAAAGAGCACTGCATGGACATTAGTGTTATTGTCCCTCCTGTGTGATGACCCACTCCTCTACTGCAAGCAACATGCAATGCTTGTGACATTCAGGGCTCGAGTCGGGGTACCACGCGGGTGGACGGCGTCCCCCCACTTATTTTACAGGGAGCTCGGTAACTGGAGAAAATAGAGGCACACATTGACTCTTTGGCCTCGCAGGGGCAAGATCGGAGCTCATTCAGAATACTGCGCACGCGCTGGCTTCTCTGATGCAATCGCATCTAAAGGGTGAGCTAGGGGAGGCAAAGAGTCTGATGGTGCAAGCCATCTTTCTTGACATCACTTCCTGTTGTGACGTCAGCGTCCCCCCACTTCTTTTTTTAGGACTTGTGTCCTGCTGACATTCTCCTTACAACCAATGTACGTTTTCTACACTTGATAACCAGTATATTCACAGACATACAATTCCCCACTACCTAGGGAGTAAAACACAAACAACTAAGAAAATATAACTTGTGCTACACTCTTCCAATTACTATTCTTAACAAACCACTCATTTTGCAATTTCCATATTACCAATTATATATTGTCAAGGGACGGACAGGAGGGTATTGTGAACGATATCCTGAAGTCTACAGAGATTTTGTAAAGTAGTGGTTCATGCCAAACAAAGGTATAAAAAGGCATGAAGAAAGCGGCAGCAGGAGCTCGGACCCACGGGATGCCCCCTACCTCGTTCTTCATATAATGATGTATCTTCCTATGAATCAAAATCCTATAGTGACAGAAGGTAAAACAGATTTTGTATTATCAATTGAGCATTTCTATAGTGCCAACGCATGTGTGAGTTCATATGTGTGTGAGAGCTCAAGGGACTATAGAGATGTGTTTGTGCTGCATATTTTTAATAATGTTAGCCAGAATGTTTGTGCCCAGTTGATCCTCTAAAAATGTTCCAAGAACTGAAACCTCGTTCTTGTTTAGGCAGGAGATGTACCCTTGTGATGTGTGAGTTTGTGACATAGAAGGGGGTGGAGGGAATGGAAGAGGCCGATGCTGTGATTTCCGTGTTGTAGTTTGAATCTGTGACTTGTGAATTAGTTACTTTGTGAATGTGCAAGTGACTCATATTTGCAAGTTAGTGGGAAGAGTATGATTTTCACAGCAGGAAGCACTGGGCTGGAATCCAGATGGGGAACATACAACATGGGCACAATGGTGTGTGAGAACTTCCTGAAGCAGGAACCTGGTTCACCTAAAAAAAACTATGGAGTAAATTAACAGTAGAGTCTCTTTCAGAGCTCAATTCTATTCTCAACAAGCATTTACAATCGAATGGTCTCGGCATTATTAAAGGTAGAGCTATTGGCATTGCTCTTGATTTTTTTTTTTTAATCATAAATAAATAGCATTGTAATTTACATTGCCAATAGCTTAATCGTTTGCATATGCGAGACCTATTGCATTAGCACCCACACACTGAGTAAGTAGTAGAGAGAGTAGTTGATAGTGAGTAGGAGAGAGTTATTAGTAAAGAGTATTAGAGAGCGAGTAGTATAAAGTGAAAGAGTGAGTATTATATAGTGAGAGAGTGAGGCAGGATATAAGTCCTATGTAGGTTTATATTAACCACATCAATGGTGAGGTAATTCCACTTGGGTGCTGACATTTTTCAAATCCTATTGTTCATGACGAGCTCAGCTCGTCATGAGCACACGACGAGTGTACTGCATGACGAGCTGAGCTCGTCATGAGCAGCGAAGGGGTTAAACACAATTGTTTTCTCAATCACAGTGCACGTGCTATACAGGGGAAACCTAAAATGAGTTCCAGGCATTCGTAAACGATCACCTGAATGGAAATGTACAGATTTGCACTTTGGCCCTGACAAATTTGGTGGAAACCGGATACTGTAAAATATGCAAAATATATATGTTCACAAACCGACGCACTTACTGCCCTCAACACTCTGCCCTCTTCCCTCAACACTCTGCCCTCAACACTCTGCCCTCAACACTCTGCCCTCAACTCTCTGCCCTCAACCCTCTGCCCTCAACACTCTGCCCTCAAAACTCTGCCCTCTGCCCTCAACACTCTGCCCTCTGCCCTCAATTCTCTGCCCTCTGCCCTCAACACTCTGCCCTCTGCCCTCGACACTCTGCCCTCTGCACTCTGCCCTCAACACTCTGCCCTCAACACTCTTCACTCTGCCCTCAACACTCTGCTCTCTGCCCTCAACACTTTGCACTCTGCCCTCAACACTCTGCCCTCAACACTCAAAATTCGACGACTGTCGCTCTTTCCAATTTCAGGTTAGAAAGATGGTGGGGACCTATTTTTACATTTTCTGTCATTCATACAGGCACTGATAACATCAAGGCTGGATTACGGTAGCGCTCTGTATTTGGGACTACTTGAGTATCTTATTAATAGATTGCAGTTGCTCCAGAACGCAATGGCCTGCACCCTTCTGGGCCTGCCTCTGAAAACACACATGATCCCGCTCTTCACTGGCTCCCAATAAAGAAGAGAATTTTATGTAAAACACTTGTGTTTGTCCACAGGGCTCTCTACCATACAGGCGCAGGCTATCTCAGGGCAACGATTAGTTAGACGCCCCGATCAGCTAACACCCTCCTGGCCAGAATTCCCAGGATCCGCTGTACCAGGGTTGGGGGAAGGTCCTTTTCTTTCTTAGGGTCGTCAGCATGGAACAAGCTTCCACTTGAGTTGCGAGCTATTGCTGCAACCTTCTTTTCAGGAAGAAACTGTCAACATGGCTCTTTAAGTATTTATTGACTGAAGTACACTTGGCAGTGATGGTTTGTATGCAGAGCGCCAGAACACTCCTAGGAGTAACAGTGCGCAATACAAGTTGCCTTCCATTCATTCAAAGAATTTAATAGAAACACCTGGGAACAAAACAGTGTGGAATCTTATCAAAATGTAGGTTACTAATAAATTAGCATTTTAAAGAAAAGTTGGATGAAGCAGTTTTCCCTGAAAAGCGCTGCCTCCCACTGAGTCCGAATTTACGCATCTGCAGGCTGAAATTGTGCGACGATTCTAGAGAGGGTATAAATAGCTTTTATTCTGCTACATTCCAAACCAAATATTATCTGAGCATGGTCCTACGAAAGAATGAGGCTTATTGCCATTGACATCAATTCACCAAATAATAATAATAATAATCCACATATGTAAAGCGCAAAATCACCTAGCAGCGCCTAGAGACCTAGGGTCTCTAGGCGCTGGTGGCAGGGATCGAACCGTGATCCCCAGATTCCGAAGTCAGTCGCATGGCGCCACACCTCTTACCACCACTACCAGGGGTAGTGGGAATTACATCATTACCCATAAACACACATTCACACATATGTACACTCTCTCTCGCATAAGCACACTCCACTCCTAAGCAAGCATACAAAATACATCTAAAAGCATTTCTTACGTACCTCAGCTGCCATGAAAGGGCATATTCCAGCTTATTGTACTCCATTTTTATTACACTATTAGTGAATATGTAGATTTTATTTATTCACTATTAGTGCAATAAAAAATGTACAAAAAATAAAGAGACTGGAGCCCCAGCTGCCCCTGGCACTGACTTTGCCACCTCTGAGGCCAGGGGTCGCAAAGACAGTGCTAGGGGTAGCAAAGGGAAAGCCATGAGTCACAGCTGCGACCCCCTAAATAAAGTCCATGTTTATTGCCTTCGAAAACAGTAAAATTCGTTTAGACGCACCAAATCTGTGAGAAAAGCTGACGGTTCCTGACAAACCTATGTTCATTCTGTTGGAAAAGTTCTTATGTGTGGTCGAACTGAGGCTTGTTGTGATGTGTTCGGCAGTCTAATACTAGAATAAATGTTTTGCTCATACCCCGAAACCCCTGCCACATAAAAAGTTTCACCTGGGCTCTGCTTACAGTTGCACCCATGCATTTCAATGTTCTATAAAATCGCAAACTGCTCAGGCGGTTGAACTCGGTGTATGCAAATGTGAGCTTCCTGACCAGCATGTTTATTCCCAACTTTGTTGGCGCAAATATAAGTAGTAAACCGCTCTTCACCAGAGCTAACTTTACATAATTTGACTCGAGGTGTTTACGTTTTGGCTTCAACTACTTTTATTCCTCACCTAACGTCGTGTCAGGTGCACCGGGGGAACTGCACACGCCACCGGAAATCAGCCAGGAGAGACTACGAGTACCCTAATAAATGACTAAACAAGTAAACAAACATAGTGATGCAACATTCTCGGACGTCTATTTCCGAAGCCAAAATCAAACATTTCCCTAATAGGACCTGGCCACGAGCACCTCTTAAAGCGTGATCTGAATGAATATTGCAGTGAAAGAAATGACAACTTTGAAATCCCGGTCTTGTCCTCCTGATGGCAGCCTGCCCTAAGATATGAACGGCATGCGATTTATGTCACATCAATTCATCAGTTTTAGCTCTCGTGTTTTTCCGAATATATCTCTCTGCTGTTTTTTAGCTCCTATCCCGCTTGGACATTCTGTTAAATTGATTTCCCTGAGCTCCTTCATATAAAACCATGCATTGTGTTACAGTTAAGGAAGGGGCATTTGGAAAAGAGTGACCTGCGGCATGTACAGGTCCTGAAGATGAAACACAGACTGAATCCGCGTACTTCCAAAGAAAGCAAAGAAGGCTCCTTTCATAGCCATTCATTCTCGTGAAACATTCAGTTGGGTCCAGTTGTGCGCGTGGCAGTCTCACAAGGTAGCAGTGGACTTTCGCTTTTTTAATCCTGGTCTCATCCGCCTGAAAGAACCAAAATCAACGAGAGTGAGAGCAGCCTACCTCAACCTTACCAGCAGCAAAATGGCGGCCTCAAGCTTCCGAAATTTTTCGGATTCAGGGGCGTGTTTTGCTGTCCTGAGTGACGGACGACGTCACGAGCTAAAGGACAGCAAAACTTATGCCCCCGAATCCAAAAGAGACGGGGCTTGTTTGGAGTGACTCCCTTCTCTTCCAATGGCTGGCCTCTGTTTAGGAAGCCAGCCAATGGAAGCGAACGGAGCAGAGAGGCGGGTTTAAACTGCCCTACTCCAAAACATAAGATCTCCGGACCGGAAGCTGCGCTTTGCGCAGCTTATAGGTCCCTCGACCTAAAAACGAAAAACAGTCAGAAACCTTGCTCACCTTTGGTTCTGGAGCAGCGTGCTGTAAGTGTAAAGTAGTTCAACGCCTCATCAGGGGGATTAAGTGCTAAACAATTGCAATAACAATTTCAATTAATATGAGTAAAATAATATTAATGTTCGCATATATATTTATGCAAATTAAGTGATTGGTAAGTGCCGCAGGGGATTATTTTCACTAAGATGTTTAAATGAATCCATTTGAACAATCTTAATTGAATTTCATTCAGTTTCTTGACCATAATAACCTTTACTACGAATGTTTCCTGAAACAGTCTCTTCCATACAGATCTTTCAGAGGCCTGGGACAGGGGTTAATCATGGATTGAAGTGTTCCTCCCTTCGTACAAAAGCCTGTTTTTAGCTTTGGCTATAACTGTGGGTTTACAACACTCTGGGGCACAATTACAAGCTTCTTGCGCCACTTTTGTGTCACTTTTTCCATGTTAAAAGCGGCGCAAGGAGCTTGTAAATCTGCCCCTATATATATACTGGATTCAAGCTGCCTGGCTGATGAAGGATGTTAACAAGAAACCGGCTCCAGTATTCTTTTTTCCAGCTCGGGGAAGACCTGGCCTGGCAGTTCGGGATGTACTGTTCCCATGAGGCACAGGGTCAAGACTGATTAGCATATAGCTGGGTCTGAACTGAGGTGGTAAAGTGAGCTAAAGAACGATGATGGATTCAAACCAGATTTGTGACTGGGGGGTGAGTTTCTGAAAAGTGTTGACGCTCCGTCCATCATCTCCTTGTGTTTGCCTTGTGACACTATGTGCCAAACGTTTTGACAAGGGAAAAACACATATAAAGGGGTCTTTGGAATTCAAGCAGAACTTGCTCTTTAGGGCTCGGGCCTGCCTTACACTGCGCATGCAGTGTCGCGCAGCGAGAGTCCTTTTCCTGGGGATTTGAAAATGGACCTGGAAATTCCACGCAGTTCGTGCGTGTTATTTCAAAGGTCAATTTTTATTGACCTTTGCGTGCGTGCTGTTTTTCACAGAACAGGCAACAGGCCATGGGCGGTCGCGTAGCTCCACCCATGGCCTATTGGTGTCTGTTACGCGCACCAGAGGCCATATGTTTTGAATTATCATGGCTGGACAGCCGCGATAATTCAAAACATATGCTCGCAGTAGCACGCGCGCGGGCGCACCTTTCGCTTGCTTTTTTTTTTGTAGTTCGCAATCGCTTTCGATAGCTTTCATTTCTCATCTCCTTGTTCTCCATGTCACTTATTCTGCTTCTTTTTCAATCAGCTCCTTATCCATCTGTTCTCACTTTCCTTAATTATTCGTGCTGTGCCGTAAAGCCCTGATGTAAATGCTTTATCTTCATAGAGCTTCTTCGGAGAGTTGTTATGTCCTTGGGTCGAAGGCAGGATCCTCAGCGGTGTTGTCAAAGAGGAAATATTCATTATTCATCCTGTGAGAAAGACTAATTTTAGCCATTGTAATACAGTTCTTCATTTCCTGTTTTCTGAGGCCTTTTTTCTGAATCATTGTAATAACTTTTTCGTGCACATTAACGCGGCTGGCATATTTCTGAAGTACTTTGAATGGTGCCACGAGCTCCGGTATGATCATGCCTGTTCCGTCATTTGTTTTTATTATGGCACATATCTCACCTGTAACTAAAACACAACAAAGCAAACGTGTGGCTTAATTCTGAAATCTGAAAGCTGCATGTTAGGCATCTTGACGTGACCTGTGACAGAAGTGTCAGGGTAATTATGCGTGATATGAACGAGACAACATGCTCTTGAGTGTACAATAAATCCAGCACGTATTGTTGGAGGTGTTACTCATGGAGAGCAGGCCTTCTTACACTGTGATAACATGAGTGGCTTTCTGTGTGCAGCTGGTGCTGGGAGGCGGATACCTACGTGGTGCCGAGACGCTGTTGCGGTTACAGGAAGTGTGAGGTCGGGCTCGTTGGTGAGAAGGGTTGGGCAGGAGTGTCGGACTTTGTTCACTTCTGATGCAAGGATCGTGCAATTGTGCTCGGCCGGTTCCATGCCAACCGGACTCCTGCACTGGTTTCTGTCTGTTGCTCCATCCGCTGTAGCTACGCAGTGGCGTATGCCGGAGGGAGCCAGGCCACCAGTTTTTCACTGAGAGAAACCATTTAAAGCACCATGAACATTTTTTGGTGTATGTGCGCTTTAGAAATATGCTGGAACATAACCTAACAAAATTGCCTAAGTAACAGTTGTCTTTCGAATCTGTGAATACCAGGCCAAGAGATGTGGTGCAGGAATGGTTTCTACTCTCCTTCAGCGGTCTGAGTTGGGGAATCTGTCTGCTTCTCAGCCCCCAGACACCACCTCCGCGCACTTCCCTCTCATCCTGCTGCTCACAGATGCTTACTTTCAGAGGTGCCTCTCCTGTACTTCTGGCACGCTGCAGCCCTGCTGTTCAGATAACTTTAGGACCACACCTTTGTGTTGCGGGCTACAGCTATTCACCTAATGATCCACATATCTATGTGGAAAACTATTTTCCTGGGCCACACAGTCCTCTGACAGTCATCACAACTAGATGCTGTTTAAGAGTTCAGAACTTGAAAAAGGCCAGGCTGATAACTCTCTGCCTTGGCAGTGCAGGAGGGTTTGGTTTAATCGCACAAAACACCTAGATGTGTGTGATAAGGGGCCACCAGGCATAGTTAGACTGCCTAGTTGAATTTCACCCAAAGTACTCATCCTTATAACATCCAAGAATTAATCTAATTATTTTGCAAGGTGACATCTGGGTTAATGACAGCATTGATTTAATAAAGTTGGAGAACAGCTACTTTTACTTACCCTAAAGGGAGAGATGTACAGTCCCAGCATGGGGCACTTGTTTGCTATATCACAACCTATAGGACGGAGTTTCGTAAACTAGGGGATGTAGTTCAGTGGTAGAGCGCATGCTTTTCATGTATGTTGCTCCGGGCTCAATACCCTGTATCTCCAGTAACTCATTCTTTTTTATTCCTTAATTTGGAGCTCAGAAAAAATATACATATATTTTTAATTTTACCCACCGGATAATGTGACATTATGTTTGTGTAGTTCCTATTTTCCCAATAGGCCCTGCGCATTGGAATAACATAAACAGTAGTATGGACGTAGAAGTGCGGATCTTCCAGGTCTCCACTGACTATGCTAAACTTAATTGGGTTTGTTACCAACTAGCTCAGAGGTCACTGGAAACTTTCTTCTCTGAATAGGAAGTGATCAGCTTCCCTGGTACAGACAAGAAGGGATTCAGTTTTCCAACAACCGCATAAACATGACAACTTTGCTCCTTAGAATAAGAGTCAATCTCTAGAATCGTGTGAAACAATAGACAGTTATTTTACTCAGTCAGTTTTGTGCAGATTACTTTCACCAATATGCAGAGAATAGAGAGACGGGCGTTTTCAATAAAAGGTATTATTTATTGAACAGTCTTTCTTCTCGTGCAAGAGAAATGAATTGCCACAATTGCAAGACTAGTTATTATAAAAAGTGCATACAGTGAAATGAGGATTGCGAAATAATACTGTAAAAGCATTGATATGGTTTCTTAGCCATACAATGGTTTAAAATGAATAAAACATATATACATTCATATATACATTAGGCTAACATACTCAACTGGTGCTTCTAACTACGCCTACCCCAGTGTACCTGACCTAAGCCTAATACTTGGGAGAGAGTAAGTAAGTAGCTTTAGTTAAGTTGGTTTTGCCAAGATTTGCTTCAAGAATTCGATCTAAGGGTTTAGTCAACACCATACCTCTGAAATAGAATGTTGGAGGTCTTGTATCTCCTTCCAGGACTCGATATCCCAGTCACTCGCAAGAGTAGGCTGGAAACGCCGGAGCTGGATTTTCTCGGCAGGAGAAAAGACAGCGTCCGTGGGCAGCTTGCATCTGCTAGGCTCTTCAGGGGACAGCTGTTCTGCTCCTATGTGCACCACACCATCGCTATCATCAATGTCGTTGAGACAGCGATAGCATCAGTAAGATCAGCAGCGTTTGCTTAAGGCAATGTTGGTAATATTTATACCTGAAAGGTGCCTTGTTTGACGTAAGTTTTTGGACATAAGACGTCAATAAAGATGTCACTAGGAAGTGATCGTCTCTCAGTGCTCATTAGAGTTCTATTACTAATCAAAACATAGCAAGCGGGGACTTTCCAGGTTGCTGAGTTTTATCTTGTTGAAGAGCTCGGAGTGTAATCTAGGAATCTTAGATAGTGCCTTCTGCTGTGTCATTTGCACTAATGAGCTGCAGAGGAAGCTGCAGAGGAAGTGATTCTGAAATGTGGCTCTGAACATGTGAGGCCAGAGACGAGTTTCTGATTATTGCTCTTGATCGTTTATGCCATTATAGGGGAATAAATGGATTATAGCCGTATAGGGGCATAAAGGTCACAGGATTGATCGGGGTCCTAGATTAGAACGCGACACCCACTCCACGAATTTATGTCCATCAGTTTACTAAAACTATAGCAAAAGATGCATGTGTTACATTACCCACCCCAAAATACATATTTGCATTTGAAATGGCGTATTCGAAATACATGGAAGGTACTGTACGTCTTTAAGCATAGAAATCATTCAAAATTATAGGATATGTAATAAATGAACGATTTTGCGAAAAAATTACACATGAAATATCTCTTAATACAGAAAAGAAGGGCGAGATAATTTCATCACATAGAAATGCATTTGTTATAAAATGAGCTAGAGGCTGATGTAAAGTTATTATTTCTCTAGATTTATCTAAAAAATAGAAGCTTCTGTTCTTTATGAATAGGTTTACTTTAAGCAAAGAATTTCCGTGCCAGAAAAAGGTAAATATTTTTTAAAAAGTGTTCAATTCAAAAAAATTCTTGTTGAACGGGGGAATAGAGTTCCAACGCTTTTCAGCAGTTTTTGTTGATCAAAACTGAAGGCCGAATTCAGAGTTCATGGGAACGCTGTGTGTCGGAATGCTTTTCAAAAATTATTATTTCTGTTCGGGGGAGAACATCATATCAGACAGGCTCTCAAAAAATTGGTCTACAAAATCAGGTGACAGTTCGACCAAGTTTGATAGTGCTGTAACTTGGCAGGTGTGAGAATGATTGCTATCATCAAAGTCTGGATCAGCAATGCTCACAGATGGTCGTACCTGGGTGATGTTGCTTTTGTTTCTCGCTCCACTGTTACCACCTATTCGTAGCACAGGAGTCTCAACAAATGCCGTCATCAGGGTTGGTAGCCGCTGGGGACAACACAATGCGTGAGCCGTTATCGGACTTAGCAAAGTATCGATATCCATTGGTACTGCTGATGGAAGTGCAAGACAGATGTCCAACACGCACTCATCTCCGCATAGCATACATCGAAGCACAGGTAAGATGCAGGTCTGCCATATCGGTCTGAATGAAAGAAACCAGGTCATGTTTAGATCTCTCTGCCTGGCCAATCCAAGGACTCTAGTTATTCTGTCCCGGTAGCGTACTGCTGGGATCGTTTCTTCCATCCTTGTAGGAGTCATGTCTGAGTTTTGGCTTGCCATATCGGAGCAGGAGGGTCAAAAATAAAATCCCTGCTACAAGTCCCAAAATAAGGGGTATGCCGCCAAAGACTGAATGGACAAAATTAGGAATGATTCCTAGAATTGCTTTGAAAGGTGTTAGCAATCCCGTAAAAATGGTCTTAAGTATGCCTGGGATGCCTATGGCACTAGACATGTTAAGGAGTTGGCTAAGCATTTCTGTGAAATGCACGGGGCAATTTGTTGATAAAAGGTCATGAATCTCTGATGTTGTCCTTGCAACTTGGAGATCATACGTCTCTTTTGATGACGTGATGGGCACTGTTGTCTGCAAAAGCAGAGTCTTCATTCTGCTTAAAGTATCAATTCGTATAGAAGAGAAATTCAGACGAGGCCAAATGGGAGTCTCTGTGTCTCCAGGGCCGTTTGGAAACAATGCTTGATTACAGCATTTGACGATGGATGTTATGCTTACGAGATAGGCTTTTCCTGGCAAAAGGCCACAACAGCTGTGATCCGTTCTTAGAATGTAACTCCCATTCGCGAGTTGCATAAAGAAAGGCTCTATCTGCATTGCAGGTGTGACATATTGGTGGCATGAAAGGTTGTTTGAATTACCTTCACAGGCTCCGTGTAAATTAATATCCTGGCACAAAAGTATACCGCTTAGTGAATGTTTACAGTTTTCACCACTAAGAAATACATTTTTGTTGCTGTCACTATAGCATGTATGTGTGTATGGTAATTTCCATGTTGATTTAATGTAACCTTTACCTAATTGTTCATACTGGCCAGTAGGTATGTATTCAAGGCAATTTTTAAATCGGAAAGTTGTTATCGGAATTGTGATAATCCCATGTATTATCCATTCAATGTCAGGACTTTCTGACATTGTCAAAGGTAATCGCTCAAGTTTTTCGATGCTCAGGATTGTATAGTCTGCTCCTTTCTGTGCCAAGCTGATTTGTTTATCAGTAAGGTTAAAGATGGAAAACAATGACGTTGTGTTGATTAAACGCCAAGGCACATAGCCTGAACTAAGATTTTGCAGCGTCCAGCCTAACTGTACAATAGAACGCAATTGTGACTGGCCATGCTGTAACATTAGCAAGTCTTTGTCTATTATATCTATGGCAGATGATACAATATTGTCCAACGAATATATTCTGGAGGACAGAGTCATTAACCCATTGTCCACTACAGAAAGTGATTTTTCCAAATTAATACGATCAATTTCTCGTATTTTTTCAGCTGTTTCAATTTGTGTGACTTTCCAAGCCTCGTTGTATGCAGCATAGATACTGGTCACTATGAAACGTTTTTGACGCTGTTTGCGTGGTCCCATAATAAAATTGCGCAAATCAGCACCATCTTTAAGTAAAGACAAGTGTTGCTTAATTTCAGTCAGTGTGGATGATTCTAGCCATTCAAGGCACAGCTTCCCTACACTGCATGTTGTTACTATCCCTGGATGTTGTCTCTGGGAGTATCTAGGGTCTTGTCTGGTCATTGTTAACCCCTGTGTTTTATTCAGGAATCTATCTTGACAGTTGTTTGTGTCAGTAGGCCAGATTAACCACTTTTTCCAATAAGGATGTGTTCTGTTGAGATGTAAAATTTTTGATACGTCTATTTCAATATCTGTTGTTGCATTATCAGGTATTGGCTTTGGAATAGATGGTTAGTTAAGGTCTTTTATCTTAGCTAGGCCAAAACAGGTTGTTTGTTGAATTGTTTCATTTAAAAACATTATTTGTTCTGGGATCATGCAGGCTCGAAATAGTGCTTCTAGGCCTTGTACCTGCCAATCTTTTTTACCCCAGATTGTTTTTGTTTCAATGTTATTTTTCCAATAATCAAAACCAAATGTCATCATTTTTTCATTAAATACTTCTGAGTATATCTATTTAGTATTTGTCAGCATTGTTTTTAATCCTGTTTTATCTAACAGTTTATAATAAAACGTTTCTGCATCACTGGTGTTAAACCCTGAGAAGTACTTGAATGTCTCATAGAATGTTTTAGAACTGCTTTTAGGTGGTGTAGCACAATGTTCCCATTCATTATACTTAAAAACATTTCTAGGCTGTGCAGATTTATGCAAGTAATGATCACCATAGTGTGTGTAGCAGAACATCTGTTCATAACTAGACGAACCTTGTAAATAATCATGATCTGTGAATCTAGCTGACATTACTAAATCAGACATCATATTATTAAAGCTTTCAAAGTCCCAATCATCAGAGAATGTACTAGGTTTTACAAAGTCACTTAAGGAAACCTTGAATTGATAAGGATACTTCAGGATTTCGACCGTGTTGCGTGTTTATCTAGGTTCCTGATCGATACTGTGACCTTATGCCCCTATTCGGCTATAAATCCATTTATTCCCTATATTGGCATAACCGTTCAAGTGCGATATTCAGAAAGTCATCTCTGGCCTCACACGAACAGAGCCACATTCCAGAATAGTTCTCTGCCACTTCCTTTGCAACCAATTAGTGCAATGACAGAGCAGAAGTCACTATCTGATATTCCTAGATTAACACTCCGAGTTCTTCAACAAGATAAAAACTCAGCAAACCTGGAAATCCCCGCTTGCTGTGTTTTGATTAGTAATGGAACTCTAATGAGCAACTGATAGCTATCACTTCCTAGTGACATCTTTAATTGATGTCTTATGTCCAGCAAACTTACGTCAAACCAGGCACCTGTCAGGTATAAATATTACCAACATTGCCTTAAGCAATTGCCTGTTGCTAGCTGTCTGCAAGACCCCGTTGTTGGTGAAGCTAGCACCCTGTTGCTGCAGCCTGCTGCCCGTCGCCTGAAGCTGCTGATACCATTATCGCTGCTAAAGCGCGAACGATGGTGTGGTGTAACTAGGAGCTGAACAGCCATCCCTCTGCGAAGAGCCCAGCAGATGCCAAGCTGCCCGCGGACGCTGTCCCCCCTCCTTCTCCTCCTCGACGCGCTGAAGAGAGACGCTGTCTTTCTCCTGCTGAGAAATCCAGCGCCAGCGTTTCTAGTCTGCCCTCGCGGGTGACTGGGATACCGAGTTTCCCCTGAAGGAGATACCAGACCTCCATCATTCTATTCAGAGGTATGGTGTTGACTAAACCCTTAGTGAGAATTCTTGAAGCAAACCTTGGCAAAACCAACTTAAACTGAAGCTACTTTCTTACTCCCCTCCCAAGTATTAGGCTTAGGTCAGGTACACTGGGGTAGGCGTAGTTAGAAGCACCAGTTGAGTATTTTAGCCTAATGTATATATGACTGTATATATGTTTTATTACTTTTAAACCATTGTATGGCTAAGAAACCATATCAATGCTTTTACAGTATTATTTCGCAATACTTATCTTACTGTACGTACTTTTTATCATAACAAGTCTTGCAATTGTGGCAATACATTTCTCTTGTACGAGAAGAAAGACTGTTCAATAAATGTTAACCCTTTATTGACAAACGCCCGTCTCTCTATTCTCTACATCTCGTGAAAGTAAACTGCACTAACCTGACTGAGTGAAATACCTGTCTATTGTTTCACACAACCCTAGAGATTGACTCTTAATCTGAGGAGCAAAGTTGTCATGTTGCACGGTTGTTGGAAAGCTGAATCCCTTCTTGTCTGTGCCAGGGAAGCTGATCACTTCCCATGCAGAGAAGAAAGTTTCCAGTGACCTCTGAGCTAGTTGGTAACAAACCCAATTAAGTTTAGCATAGTCAGTAGAGGCCTGGAAGATCCGCACTTCTACGTCGATACTACTGTTTATGTTATTCCAATGCGCAGGGCCTAGTGGGAAACTAGGAACTACACTACATGGCGCCCAAACGTTTGGTAAGGCGATAAACTAACGCAAGACGTTAGAGTAACTCAGTTGTGCATTTTTCACACAGACCTCTTTCTCCCGTAAATACTCCAATAGACGTCTGGAGTGGGTGAAAGGTTAAAATCCGCCCGAACTCAGTAGGAAGAGATTCCTATGTAAAGCTCTGGTTTATTCAACGTTGAAGGATACAGTGTTCCAAAATATTGTGCACCTAATCTTTGTCTCCTTGGAGACCAACTCTGCAAAACCTGCATTTATAAAAAATGACAGACAGTGAAGAAGAAAGGGAAGCAGTTAGACTGGCAACCCTACTAATAGAGGAAGACTCGAGTCTCCTAGACACAGACCCGGATGCTATTATCATCCCGGTCCACTTAAGAAAGTCTATAACTTTAAAACTTATAGAGAACGGACTGACACCTCAAGGTGGTACAGTAATTTTCGTGATAGAGGCTCACGAATATCGGCAGACAGAGGTATTCTATTCATGGATACATTTTCAAGCGGCAAACGCTACAACAAAAGAGTTTCACTATTACAAAATAGAGGAACCTCCGGAAGAGTACGCTCCTTTCGAGGAGACTGAAATCCCACTAAAATTCCAAGAGCACCTGCTCTGGTTTAATGGCGCCCTAAAACATAATGATCACATTACCAGGCTTGGTCCACTAGGTAGACCAGGAGCAACGTGGCCGGTTCTAGCCAGCTACACACCACATCCTGACATTGCAAAAATGTCAAAGGAAGAGCTGTTAGTACAGCTAAAAACACTAATTAAAATACATAGGCAATTAGTCCAATATGTAATGCGGACTGCAACAGTCCAGCCAGCTGTTAATGTACCACAGCTGACCCCTCATCAGGGGAACACTAATAAAATCACACCACAGAACATACAGTCATGTCTTGGTAAAACACCCGTAAAACGGGAACAAATTCCTTTCTGGTTAGCACAGAAAATCACTCAAATAGAGGCAGTATTTCCTGATACTACCCCTATAGAGAAACACAGAATCTTGACCATCTGCCTTCCTATGGGAATCGCACCACACGTGGAGGACTGCGACACTTGGGGTACAGTCTTTGCTTCCATTTACACAAAAACACACGGTGTTCCGTCTATGGCAGTAATACCAGAAGTGCTAAAACAGATTCAAATTGAATACGGTCCAGAGCCCGCTTTAAATCTAGGTATGAAATTACTGAAAGACTTCAAGCAGGTCTCGGCTATATTACTAGCCAACATTAAAGGAGAAGCAGCATCTGTGGCGATTCGCCAGAAGTTGAAGGAAACAGATATAAAAGATCCAATTCAGCTTGCCAAAATCATAGAAAAATGCTATGAAGAATTAGGTAGAGACAGCTTGGGTGGAAAACCAGTAAAGCCCCAACTGCTCGAAAATCCTGAAAAATTAAAAATAATTCAAACACTCCTAAAAAGAGCTGGGATGGAAATAAACAATCCACTCCCAAGGAAAAAGTTTTCCAGTCCAGAGGAAGGTCTCCTCGACGGAGGGAAAGAACTCCGACTCGAGAACACCAGTCTCCCCAGAGGGAGCCCTCTGAGAAAAGATATAACCTTAGAAATAGGGATAATCTGAAAAAACCTGATAGATATCAAAGTATTGATACACGTCCCTCTCGATCTTTTCCACAGAAATCGGAAAGAAGAGGACGGTCAGACCCAGGAGAGCACACCAAGTCCAAAGACAAGGAACCTGCTCAGAGTAAAAAATCTCAATTTCCAAAAAAGAAGGTAGCCAGTATTAGAGTAATCAACCATGCCGAGAATACTGAGGACACAGTTGAAAAACGGAGAGTGGGCATTGACAATGTTGGACAGTGCAGCAGAAATCAGTATAGCGCGCAAGATCTTGATGAGTCATCTGGAGACAGTGGACACGAATGAATACATTCAGGTTGAAACTGCCGACACCAGACATAGCGAGCCCCATAAAATATACAAAATAACATTGCGTATAGAGGGTGATAAGACTAGGAAAATTAGAGGTCTATTTTGGGATAAACTCTCAAAAGGCTATGATATTCTGTTAGCTGAAAAAGATTGGCCCCCAGAGTTTGTCAGGGAGTGCCCTCGTGGCGAAGAAGTGATTATGCCTGCCTTCTCGAATCACGTTCCGATTCACAAAAAATATTCTTATGCAAGGAAATGGGCAGTAGCCCAGGCTCCGGCATTATATAAAAATCATGTAGGATGGGATGAGGACTCACCGCCTCACAAAATCCAATTAAAAAGTGAACCAACTGCCCAACTGCAGTATCCCATAAAGCAAGAAGCTAAAAAACAAGTCAGGGAGATTTTAGATCAACTTGAATACCAGGGGGTGATTGAAACATGCACCTCTCAAATGAACAATTTTTTGTTTCCTGTCTCCAAGCCAGACAATTCATATCGTCTAGTTTTGGACTACAGACATCTTAATGCATGTTGTAAAACATTTGCAGTACAAAACTCGCATAGTGCAGCCCTAATGAATAACATAGTTAGGAAAAAATATAAAACGACATTAGACATATCTAATGGTTTCTTTTGTCAAAACATTGCACCAGAAAGCAGATATTTGACCGCTTTCTCCGCATTTGGGTCGCAGAAATAATTCTGTCGACTCCCACAGGGGTTCAAGAACAGCCCAGGACTATTCTCAGCTAGGGTAACAGAGTTACTACAAATCTATGATGATGAGGCATTATCTTACGTAGATGATATCTATCTCACAGACGACGACTTGGATACTCACTTGAAAAGAGTGAACACCATTATACTTGGGTTCGCAGCAGAGGGTTACAAATTCAACTTTAAAAAGTCTCGAATTGCGCATCTGACAGTACTATTTTTAGGGTACGAATTATCAAGTGAAGGGAAAAGCCTAACGGACAACTTCTTAGAGAAGTGCGCTGTACTCCAAGCTCCAAAAACGCTGAAGAATTTACAATCTATTCTAGGTTTTGTGAATTTCGGAAGAACTTACATTCTAAATTACGCAGAGAGGGTTAAACCTCTCTACGAACTAATTAAACCTGATTTTAAACAAATCACCTGGACTCAAAAACACACAGAAATTTTGAGATCACTGCAAACAGACATGTTGGCAAAAACTAAATTAGATACACGTGACAATACACGTGATCTTGTAATCCGAGTCATCCCAGGAAGATGCGGATTCATATTCCTAACCTCTAATGAGGGAGAAAAGGTACCAATTTCAATTAAATCTCACTTGTATACACAAGCAGAAAAAACATTCAGTCACACAGAAAGAACTGTGAAAGCAGTGCAAATCGCATTAGCAAATGAACGAGAACTAGCACACGGCAAAAGGATTAATATCCTCACAGCGGAATCCGCCTTTGTGGCGCTATTCAGCCCAATAAACCTGCCTACAGTGTCACTGGATCCGAAATGGATACAGTGTGTAGATTCTCTAGGAGCGGAAGATGTGAAATACTATTTCGCCCCGCAATTCGAAGAACTGAATGATTTAGAATATGAAGAAGAATATCCTCTGCCAATCGAACTTCTGCCTCTCCCACAATACGCCTGTATAATCTATACAGATGGATTTGTACAGCATTTCAACGTAGAGAGAAAATCCTACGATGCAGCATGTGCGATTATTAAAGGTCGTTGGCTGTGCCGTAAATTCAGACCGAAAGTAACAAAAACTGAATCTGTAAGAAACTGTTCGGTTCAGAGAACTGAAATCAGATGTTTAAAGATGGCGCTTGAAAATGCAGAACGTGAATTCCCGACACTTATCGTGTGCGATTCTCATTTTCGCGTCAACTCTTACAACAATAAATTGCAGAGGTGGATTGAAAACGATTACAAAGATGACACAGGTGCCACAATAAAGCATAAAATGCTCTGGAAACAGGTAGCTCTTTTATACAAAGAACTACAAAAGACCCACGTGATTCACGCACAGAGTCTTCAACGTGATGGCGTTCACGTTGCAGGGAATTCATTGGCTAATACAGCCATAGCGGAAGCAACTAAACCGGCTTCCGTAGCCACAAAGAAGCATACAGAAAAATACATAGACGGGGAAACCATGCTGGCAGTAAAAACAACCGTAAAAGGCGACTGTGCAGCACTACCCGTGAACTATCCACTCAATTATACATACATAATCGATGTAAACTCCGTTCCTTTTGCTCGAATCCCTGGAGTGGGGGACAGAGTAATTCCAAACAGGAGCAGGAGGGTCTTCCTCTTACTGGAAGCACACATGGGGTTGGGTCTGAGACATCAAACAATTAAGGATTCTCTGAAAGAATTACAATCAGAGTACTGGTGGCCAGGAATGAGCATAGATATCCAATGTTTTGCTCAAAATTGTGAAGACTGCAACAGAGATCGCAGTAATGAACAGGCCAGTGTAGTTTCAGGATCCCTGCTAGACAGCATAAGGCAGTCTATCTGCGCAATCAAAGAAGAGAAGCGCGTCCCATTGTACACAGTTAAGGCTAAACACACTTAAAAATGTGGCCTCCAGCGCTCGGCTGACGCCTAGAACTGTTATAAGAGAGATCTGCGAGTCTTTATCGGCACATACGCAATTACCACGTTCCATTCTGACCAGGGTCCTGCTTTCAGCTCTCGGGCTTATAAGGAGGCCATGACCAGCATGGGAATTGGGTTGCGGTATTCTTGTCCGTCGCACCCCGAAGGGACTAGTGTGGTCGAAAGAAAAAATCAGGACATAAAGCGATCTATAACAGCGAAGGTATTAGGCTCAGGCGCTGGGTGGGTCAAACATCTAATAAGTGTCCAGACTAGTCTTAATAACTTGCCAAGAAATTCTCTAAAAGGTTTCAGCCCACACGAACTATTGTTAGGAATTAGAATGAAGATTCAGGACCTCGATAGTCAGATGTCAGTGGTACAAGAAAAAACAACAGACTTTGACATCAAAGATCGTTTGGCTGTTTTACAGGAACTGAATGAAACAAGAAAATCCTTAAGCAACATAAAGTTAAAGCAACAGCCATCTACCACTGATGAGGCACCACAAGCAACAGCCCCAGCAAGGCCTGTCTGGATTCCAAAGATTGGGGATCTAGTCAGAGAAAAGATCGCGGTGAAGAAGGAATTTGGGCCTTCTTACAGAAAAGCAGTACCTGTTTGCAGTCACCGGAACAAGATCAGTTGTACTACCGCCCCTTGCTGGTAAAAAGGAGAACAGAGTTGTGTCCATCGACCTGGTAAAACCACAAGCATGTGGCCTATAATCAACAGTAGGCCCAGTGGACTCCCAAGAAACAACAGAATACCCAAACTCGCAACAATCCAGAGGTTCAAACTGAAAGACTCATCACATTCGATCAGCCTGCAGTGCACAGTGAAGGACTATGCAATAATGCCATGGAACTTGTGCCTCTTGGGACACAGATTGAAACAGTTCATCAAGAAACACCAGTCTACACTAATGTGGCATCAGAAAGTGCTACCGAGAGACAGATTGAAAGAACAATCCCATCAATTGACAGAACTGCCTCTGGTTATTTCATCAACTTCGACAACTTCTCTGAAGATCAAAACGACCCCGAAGTGATGCCAGAAACAAAAAAGACTTTTAAAGAAAAAGCAACGGAACTCTTTCAACAACTGAAGGAAATCTACCTTATTTTCCCTTGGTTAGAGTTCTGGTTCGGTCTAGGTGTATTTTTCCTCCTGCTTTGGCTCATCATGGTACTTTGTTTGGGAAAATTCATTGAGGGAAAATATAGTACAATGGACACAGCAAGTCAGAACATCAACCTAGTCCTGAAACAACACAGATCATCCCACGTGAAGAAAAGAGAACTGTCAACAGTAAATGTCACAGCAAT
Source organism: Lissotriton vulgaris (assembly GCF_964263255.1). Classification (NCBI taxonomy): domain Eukaryota; kingdom Metazoa; phylum Chordata; class Amphibia; order Caudata; family Salamandridae; genus Lissotriton; species Lissotriton vulgaris. The sequence goes on along the minus strand of NC_141695.1, from coordinate 1,305,168,907 downwards.
TCCAATACCTGGTGGGGTAGTATGGGAGAAAACAGACTATGAGATCTATGGTCCGGTCGAAATCCTGAAGTATCCTCATCAAATGAAGGTCTCCTTAAGTGACTTTGTAAATCCTAGTACATTCTCTGATGATTGGGTCTTTAACAGTATTAATGACATGATGTCTGATTTAGTAATGTCAGCTAGATTCACAGATCATGATTATTTACAAGGTTCATCTAGTTATGAGCAATTATTCTGTTACACACATTATGGTGATCATTACTTGCATAAATCTGCAAAGCCTAGAAATGTTTTTATGTATAATCAATGGGAACATTGTGCTACACCACCTAAAAGCAGTTCTAAAACATTTTTTGAGAAATTCAAATACTTCTCAGGGTTTAACACCAGTGATGCAGAAACGTTTTATTACAAAGTGTTAGATAAAACAGGAATGAAAACAATGCTGACAAATTCTAAATTGATATATTCAGAAGCATTTTATGAAAAAATGATGACATTTGGTTTTGATTATTGGAAAAATAACATCGAAACGAAAACCATTTGGGGTACAAAAGATTGCCAGGTACAAGGCATTGAAGCACTATTCAGAACCTGCATGATACCAGAACAAATGATGTTTTTAAATGACACAATACACCAAACATCCTGTCTTGGCCTAGCTAAGATCAAAGACCTTAAAAAACCGTCTATACCAAAGCCAATACCTGAAAATATAACTGCAGATATTGAGTTAGACGTAACACAAATTTTACATTAATAACAGAACACATCATGATTGGAAAAAGTGGTTAATCTGGCCTACTGACACAAACAGCTGTCAAGATAGATTCCTGAATAAAACACAGGGGTTAAAAATGACCAGACTAGACCCGAGATATTCCCAGAGACAACATCCAGGGATAATAACAACATACAGTGTAGGGAAACTCTGCCTCGAATGGCTAACATCATCCACACTGGCTGAAATTAAGCAACACTTGTCTTTACTAAAAGATGGTGCTGATTTGCGCAATTTCATTCTTGGACCACGCAAACAGCGTCAAAAGCGTTTCATAGCGACCAGTATCTATGCTGCTTACAACGAGGCTTGGAAAGTCAAACAAATTGAAACAGCTGAAAAAATACGAGAAATTGATCGTATTAATTTGGAGAAATCACTTTCTGTAGTGGACAATGGGTTAATGACTCTGTCTTCCAGAATATACTCGTTGGACAATATTGTATCCTCTGCCTTTGATGTGATAGAAAGAGACTTGCTAATGTTACAACATGGCCAATCTCAGTTACGTTCTATTATACAATTGGGCTGGACGCTGCAAAATCTTCGTTCAGGCTATGTGCCTTGGCGTTTAATCAACACAAGGTAATTATTTTCCATTTTTAACCTTACTGATAAACAGATCAGTTTGGCACAGAAAGGAGCAGACTATACAATCCTGAGCATCGAAAAACTTGAGAGATTACCATTGACAATGTCAGAGAGTCCTGTCATTGAATGTATAATACACAGAATTATGACAATTCCGATAACAACTTTCCGATTTAAAAATTGCCTTGAGTACATACCTGCTGGCCAGTATGAACAATTGGGTAAAGGATATGTAAAATCAGAATGGAAATTACCATACACACATTCTTGCTATAGTGACAGTGACAAAAATGTATTTCTTAGTGGTGAAAATTGTAAACATTCACTAAGCAGTATACTTTTGTGTCAGGGTATTAATTTACACGGAGCATGTGATGGGAATTCTAACAACCTTTCAGGCCACCAGCTAGTCACACCTGCAACTCAGATAGAGCCCTTCTTTATGCAACTTGCAAACGGGAGTTACATTCTTAGAACGGATCACAGATGTTGTGCCCTAGTGCCAGGGAAAAGTTATCTAGTAAGTGTAACATCCATGGTCAAATGCTGTATGCAGGCATTGTTCCCGAGTGGGCCTGCAGACACAGTGACTCCCATCTGGCCTCGTCTGAATCTCTATTCTATACGAATTGATACTTTAAGCAAAATGAAGTCTGTACTTTTGCAGACAACAGTGCCCATAACGTCATCAAGAGAGACGTATGATCTTCTAGTTGCAAGGACAGCGACTGAAGTTCATGAACTTTTATCAACAAATTGCCCCGTGCATTTCGTAGAAATGCTTAGCCAACTCCTTAACATGTCTAGTGCCACAAGCATCCCAGGCATATTTAAGTCGATTTTTACGGGACTGCTAACATCTTTTCAAGCAATTTTGGGAATCGTTCCTAATTTTGTTCACTCTGTTTTTGGAGGCATACCCTTATTTTTGGGACTTGTAGCAGGGATTTTATTTTTGTCCGTCCTGCTTTGTTATGGCAAACCAAAGCTCAGACATAGCTCCCATGGGAATGGAAGAGACAATCCTAGCAATGCGCTACCGGGACAGGATAACTAACGTCCTTGGATTGGCCAGGCTGAGAGATCTAAACATGACCTGGTTCCTTTCATTCAGACCTATATGGCAGAACTGTATCTTACTGGTACTTCGATGTATGCTATGCGGAGATGAATGCGTGTTGGACATCTGTCTTTCACTTCCATCAGCAGTACAAATGGACGTCGATACTTTGCTCAGTCCAATAACGGCTCATGCATTGTGTTGTCCCCAGCGGCTACCAATCCTGATGACGGCATTCGCTGAGACTCCTGTACTACGAATAGGTGGTAACAGTGGAGCGAGTGACAAAAGCAGCATCACCCAGGTACGACCTTCTGTGAGCATTGCTGAACCCGACTATGATGACAGCAATCATTCTCACACCTGCCAAGTTACAGCACTATCGAATTTGGTTGAACTGTCACCTGATTTTGTAGACCAATTCTTTGAAAGCCTGTCTGATATGATGTTCTCACCCGAACAGAAATATTAACTTTGAAGAAGCTTTCCGACACACAGCGTTCCCATGAACTCTGAATTCTGCCTTCAGTTTTGATCAACAAAAACTGCAAAAAGCGTTGGAACTCTATTTCCCCGTTCAAGCAATCATTCTTTTGAATTGGCCATTTTTTAATATTGACCCTTTTTTGGCACGAACAATTCTTTGCTTAAGGTAAAAACTATTCTTAGAGAACAGAAGCTTCAAACTTCTATTTCTAAACAAATCTAGAGACATAACAACTTAAATCAGCCTCTAGCTCACATTTATTGCAATGCATTTATATGTGATGATTTATCTCGCCCTTCTTCTGTTTCAGAGAAATTTCATGTGTAATTCTTTTTGCATAGTCGTTCATTGATTTCATATGCATCAATTTTTGAATGATTTCTATACTTCAAAAACGTACAGTACCTATATTTCACGTATTACAAATACGCCTATTTCAAATGCATTTATGTATTTTGGGGTGGGCAATGTTACACATGCATCTAGTGCTCTAGTTTTAGTAATTTGATGGACATGAAAACGTGGAGTGGGTGTTGCGTGTTTATCTAGGTTCCTGATCGATACTGTGACCTTATGCCCCTATTCGGCTATAAATCCATTTATTCCCTATATTGGCATAACCGTTCAAGTGCGATATTCAGAAAGTCATCTCTGGCCTCACACGAACAGAGCCACATTCCAGAATAGTTCTCTGCCACTTCCTTTGCAACCAATTAGTGCAATGACAGAGCAGAAGTCACTATCTGATATTCCTAGATTAACACTCCGAGTTCTTCAACAAGATAAAAACTCAGCAAACCTGGAAATCCCCGCTTGCTGTGTTTTGATTAGTAATGGCACTCTAATGAGCAACTGATAGCTATCACTTCCTAGTGACATCTTTAATTGACGTCTTATGTCCAGCAAACTTACGTCAAACCAGGCACCTGTCAGGTATAAATATTACCAACGTTGCCTTAAGCAATTGCCTGTTGCTAGCTGTCTGCAAGACCCCGTTGTTGGTGAAGCTAGCACCCTGTTGCTGCAGCCTGCTGCCCGTCCCCTGAAGCTGCTGATACCATTATCGCTGCTAAAGCGCAAACTATGGTGTGGTGTAACTAGGAGCTGAACAGCCGTCCCTCTGCGAAGAGCCCAGCAGATGCCAAGCTGCCCGCGGACGCTGTCCCCCCTCCTTCTCCTCCTCGACGCGCTGAAGAGAGACGCTGTCTTTCTCCTGCTGAGAAATCCAGCGCCAGCGTTTCTAGTCTGCCCTCGCGGGTGACTGGGATACCGAGTTTCCCCTGAAGGAGATACCAGACCTCCATCATTCTATTCAGAGGTATGGTGTTGACTAAACCCTTAGTGAGAATTCTTGAAGCAAACCTTGGCAAAACCAACTTAAACTGAAGCTACTTACTTACTCCCCTCCCAAGTATTAGGCTTAGGTCAGGTACACTGGGGTAGGCGTAGTTAGAAGCACCAGTTGAGTATTTTAGCCTAATGTATATATGACTGTATATATGTTTTATTACTTTTAAACCATTGTATGGCTAAGAAACCATATCAATGCTTTTACGGTATTATTTAGCAATACTTATCTTACTGTACGTACTTTTTATCATAACAAGTCTTGCAATTGTGGCAATACATTTCTCTTGTACGAGAAGAAAGACTGTTCAATAAATGTTAACCCTTTATTGACAAACACCCGTCTCTCTATTCTCTACATCTTGTGAAAGTAAACTGCACTAACCTGACTGAGTGAAATACCTGTCTATTGTTTCACACGACCCTAGAGATTGACTCTTAATCTGAGGAGCAAAGTTGTCATGTTGCACGGTTGTTGGAAAGCTGAATCCCTTCTTGTCTGTGCCAGGGAAGCTGATCACTTCCCATGCAGAGAAGAAAGTTTCCAGTGACCTCTGAGCTAGTTGGTAACAAACCCAATTAAGATTAGCATAGTCAGTAGAGGCCTGGAAGATCCGCACTTCTACGTCGATACTACTGTTTATGTTATTCCAATGCGCAGGGCCTAGTGGGAAACTAGGAACTACACTACATGGCGCCCAAACATTTGGTAAGGCGATAAACTAACGCAAGACGTTAGAGTCACTCAGTCGTGCATTTTTCACACAGACCCCTTTCTCCCGTAAATACTCCAATAGACGTCTGGAGTGGGTGAAAGGTTAAAATCCGCCCGAACTCAGTAGGAAGAGATTCCTATGTAAAGCTCTGGTTTATTCAACGTTGAAGGATACAGTGTTCCAAAATATTGTGCACCTAATCTTTGTCTCCTTGGAGACCAACTCTGCAAAACCTGCATTTATATAATGTCAGACAGTGAAGAAGAAAGGGAAGCAGCTAGGCTGGCAGCCCTATTAATAGAGGAAGACACGAGTCTCCTACAGACAGACCCGGATGCTATTATCATCCCGGTCCACTTAAGAAAATCTATAACTTTAAAACTTATAGAGAACGGACTGACACCTCAAGGTGGTACAGTAATTTTCGTGATAGAGGCTCACGAATATCGGCAGCCAGAGGTATTCTATTCATGGATAAACTTTCCAGCGGTAAACGCTAGAACAAAAGAGTTTCACTATTACAAAATAGAGGAACCTGCGGAAGAGTACGCTCCTTTCGAGGAGACTGAAATCCCACTAAAATTCCAAGACCACCTGCTCTGGATGAATGGCGCCCTAAAACATAATGATCACATTACCAGGCTTGGTCCACTAGGTAGACCAGGAGCAACGTGGCCGGTTCTAGCCAGCTACACACCACAGCCTGACATTGCAAAAATGTCTAGAGAAGAGCTGTTAGTACAGCTAAAAACATTAATTAAAATACATAGGCAATTAGTCCAATATGTAATGCGGACTGCAACAGTCCAGCCAGCTGTTAACGTACCACAGCTGACCCCTCATCAGGGGAACACTAATAAAATCACACCACAGAACATACAGTCATGTCTTGGTAAAACACCCGTAAAACGGGAACAAATTCCTTTCTGGTTAGCACAGAAAATCACTCAAATAGAGGCAGTATTTCCTGATACTACCCCTATAGAGAAACACAGAATCTTGACCATCTGCCTTCCTATGGGAATCGCACCACACGTGGAGGACTGCGACACTTGGGGTACAGTCTTTGCTTCCATTTACACAAAAACACACGGTGTTCCGTCTATGGCGGTAATACCAGAAGTGATAAAACAGATTCAAATTGAATACGGTCCAGAGCCCGCTTTAAATCTAGGTATGAAATTACTGAAAGACTTCAAGCAGGTCTCGGCTATATTACTAGCCAACATTAAAGGAGAAGCAGCATCTGTGGCGATTCGCCAGAAGTTGAAGGAAACAGATATAAAAGATCCAATTGAGCTTGCCAAAATCATAGAAAAATGCTATGAAGAATTAGGTAAAGACAGCTTGGGTGGAAAACCGGTAAAGCCCCAACTGCTCGAAAATCCTGAAAAATTATTTATTAAAAATAATTCAAACACTCCTAAAAAGAGCCGGGATGGAAAAAACAATCCACTCCCAAGGAAAAAGTTTTCCAGTCCAGAGGAAGGTCTCCTCGACGGAGGGAAAGAACTCCGACTCGAGAACACCAGTCTCCCCAGAGGGAGCCCTCTGAGAAAAGATACAACCTTAGAAATAGGGATAATCTGAAAAAACCTGATAGATATCAAAGTATTGATACACGTCCCTCTCGATCTTTTTCGCAGAAATCGGAAAGAAGAGGACGGTCAGACCCAGGAGAGCACACCAAGTCCAAAGACAAGGAACCTGCTCAGAGTAAAAAATCTCAATTTTCAAAAAAGAAGGTAGCCAGTATTAAAGTAATCAACCATGCCGAGTATACTGAGGACACAGTTGAAAAACGGGGAGTGGGCATTGACAATGTTGGACAGTGCAGCAGAAATCAGTATAGCGCGCAAGATCTTGATGAGTCATCTGGAGACAGTGGACACGAATGAATACATTCAGGTTGAAACTGCCGACACCAGACTTAGCGAGCCCCATAAGATATATGAAATAACATTGCGTATAGAGGGTGATAAGACTAGGAAAATAAGAGGTCTATTTTGGGATAAGCTCTCAAAAGGCTATGATATTCTGTTAGCTGAAAAAGATTGGCCCCCAGAGTTTGTCAGGGAGTGCCGTCGTGGCGAAGAAGTGATTATGCCTGCCTTCTCGAATCACGTTCTGATTCACAAAAAGTATACATATGCAAGGAAATGGGCAGTAGCCCAGGCTCCGGCATTATATAAAAATCATGTAGCCTGTTGCTAGCTGTCTGCAAGACCCCGTTATTTGTGAAGCTAGCACCCTGTTGCTGCATCCTGCTGCCCGTCGCCTGAAGCTGCTGATACCATTATCGCTGCTAAAGCGCGAACGATGGTGTGGTGTAACTAGGAGCTGAACAGCCGTCCCTCTGCGAAGAGCCCAGCAGATGCCAAGCTGCCCGTGGACGCTGTCCCCCCTCCTTCTCCTCCTCGACGCTCTGAAGAGAGACGCTGTCTTTCTCCTGCTGAGAAATCCAGCGCCAGCGTTTCTGGTCTGCCCTCGCGGGTGACTGGGATACCGAGTTTCCCCTGAAGGAGATACCAGACCTCCATCATTCTATTCAGAGGTATGGTGTTGACTAAACCCTTAGTGAGAATTCTTGAAGCAAACCTTGGCAAAACCAACTTAAACTGAAGCTACTTACTTACTCCCCTCCCAAGTATTAGGCTTAGGTCAGGTACACTGGGGTAGGCGTAGTTAGAAGCACCAGTTGAGTATTTTAGCCTAATGTATATATGACTGTATATATGTTTTATTACTTTTAAACCATTGTATGGCTAAGAAACCATATCAATGCTTTTACAGTATTATTTCGCAATACTTATCTTACTGTACGTACTTTTTATCATAACAAGTCTTGCAATTGTGGCAATACATTTCTCTTGTACGAGAAGAAAGACTGTTCAATAAATATTAACCCTTTATTGACAAACCCCCGTCTCTCTATTCTCTACATCTCGTGAAAGTAAACTGCACTAACCTGACTGAGTGAAATACCTGTCTATTGTTTCACACGACCCTAGAGATTGACTCTTAATCTGAGGAGCAAAGTTGTCATGTTGCACGGTTGTTGGAAAGCTGAATCCCTTCTTGTCTGTGCCAGGGAAGCTGATCACTTCCCATGCAGAGAAGAAAGTTTCCAGTGACCTCTGAGCTAGTTGGTAACAAACCCAATTAAGTTTAGCATAGTCAGTAGAGGCCTGGAAGATCCGCACTTCTACGTCGATACTACTGTTTATGTTATTCCAATGCGCAGGGCCTAGTGGGATACTAGGAACTACATACAGCGTCTTCTGCTCTGTCATTGCACTAATTGGTTGCAAAGGAAGTGGCAGAGAACTATTCTGGAATGTGGCTCTGTTCGTGTGAGGCCAGAGATGACTTTCTGAATATCGCACTTGAACGGTTATGCCAATATAGGGAATAAATGGATTTATAGCCGAATAGGGGCATAAGGTCACAGTATCGATCAGGAACCTAGATAAACACGCAATCCATTCCAATACCCCACCGGGTATTGGAATGGCTGTGACATTTACTGTTGACAGTTCTCTTTTCTTCACGTGGGATTATCTGTGTGGTTTGAGGACTAAGTTGATGTTCTGACTTGCTGTGTCCATTGTACTGTAATAAACCTTCCTAAAATTAAAACTAAAATTAGGGATAGTCGGAGTATAAATACCCCTGAAATAATCCAATGCTCAATCAATGGTGCATCCAGATATACTTCTTTGATTTGTTGAAAGAGTTCTGTTGCTTTTTCTTTTAAAGTCTTTTTTGCTTCTGGCATTACTTCTGGGTTGCTTTGATCCTCAGAAAAGTTATCGAAGTTGATGAAGTAGCCAGAGGCAGTTCTGTCAATTGTTGGAATTGTTCTTTCAATTTGTCTATCGGTAGCACATTCTGATGCCACATCATTGTGGACTGGTGTTTCTTGACGAACTGTTTCAATCTGTGTCTCAAGAGGCACGAGTTCCATGGCATTATTGCGTAGTCCCTCTCTGTGCACTGCAGGCTGATCGAATGTGATTAGTCTTTCAGTTTGAACCTCTTGGATTGTTGCAAGTTTGGGTATTCTGTTGTTTCTCGGGAGTTCACTGGGCCTACTGTTGATTATAGGCCACATGCTTGTGGTTTTACCAGGTCGATTGATACAACTCTGTTCTCCTTTTTACCAGCAAGGGGCGGTAGTATGACTGATCTTGTTCCGTTGACTGCTAAGACAGGTACTGCTTTTCTGTAAGAAGGCCCAAATTCCTTCTTCACCGCTATTTTTTCTCTGACTAGATCCCCAATCTTTGGAATCCAGGCAGGCCTTGCTGGGGCTGGTGGTGCCTCGTCAGTGGTAGCTGGCTGTTGCTTTAACTTTATGTTGCTTAAGGATTTTCTTCTTTCATTCAAGTCCTGTAAAACAGCCAAACGATCTTTGATGTCAAAGTCTGTTTTCTTATCTTCTACCACTGATACCTGACTATCTAAGTCCTGAACTTGCATTCTAGTTCCGAACAATAGTTCATATGGGCTGAAACCTTTTAGAGAATTTCTTGGCAAATTGGTTAGGCTTAACTGGACACTTATTAAATGATTGACCCACCCAGCACCTGAACCTAATACCTTCGCTGTTATAGATTGCTTTATGTCCCGTTTTTTTCTTTCTACCACACTGTTCCATTCGGGGTGTGACGGACAAGAATACCGCAAGCCAACGCCCATGCTGGCCATGGCCTCCTTATAAGCTCGAGAGCTGAAAGCAGAACCCTGGTCAGAATGGAACATGGAAATTGCGTATGTGACGATAAAGACTCGCAGATCTTTTATAACCGTTCTGGCGTCAGCCGAGCGCTGGGGCCATATTTTTTTTAAGTGTGTTTAGCCTTAATGATGTACAATGGGACGCGTTTCTCTTGTTTGATTGCGCAGATAGATCGCCTTATGCTTTCTATTAGGGTTTCTGACACTACACTGGCTGGTTCTCCACTGCGATCTCTGTTGCAGTCTTCACAATTTTTTGCAAAGTCATGAATTCCTTCACTCATTTCCGGCCACCAATACTCTGATTGCAATTCTCTCACAGAGTCCCTGGTTGTTTGGTGTCTCAGACCCAACCCCATATGTGCTTCCTGTAATAGGAATCTTCTCCTGTTCATGTTTGGAATTACCCTATCCCCCACTCCGAGGATTCGAGCAAAAGGAACGGAGTTTGCATCAATTACGTATGCATAATTGAGTGGATAGTTCACGGGTAGTGCTGCACAGTCGCCTTTTACGGACGTTTTGACTGCCAGCATGGTTTCCCCGTCTATATGTTTTTCTGAACGCTTTTTTGTGGCTACGGAAGCCGGTTTAGTTGCTTCCGCTGTGGCTGTATTAGCCAATGAATTCCCTGCAACGTGAACGCCATCACGTTGATGACTCAGAGTGTGTATCACGTGAGTCTTTTGTAGTTCTTTTTGTAAAAGAACTATTTGTTTCCAAAGCATGCATGCTTTATTGTGGCACCTGTGTCATCTTTGTAATCGTTTTGAATCCAGCTCTGCAACTTATTATTGTAAGAGTTGACGCAAAAATGCGAATCGCGCACTATTAGTGTCGGGAATTCCCGTTCTGCATTTTCAAGCGCCATCTTTAAAGATCTGATTTCAGCTCTCTGAGTCGAACAGTTTCTCACTGATTCAGTTTTTGTTATTTTCGGTCTGAATTTACCGCACAGCCAACGACCTTTAACAATCGCACAGGCTGCATCGTAGGATTTGTTCTATACGTTGAAATGCTGTACAAATCTATCTGTATAGATTATACAGGCATAATGTGGGAGAGGCAGAAGTTCGATTGGCAGAGGATATTCTTCTTCATAAGTCAAATCATTCAGTTTTTCGAATTGCGGGGCGAAATAGTATTTCACATCTTCCGCTCCTAGAGAATCTACATACTGTATCCATTTCGTATCCAGTGACACTGTGGGCAGATTTACTGGGCTGAATAGTGCCTCGAAGGCGGATTCCGCTGTGAGGATATTGATCCTTCTACCATGTGCTAGTTCTCGTTCATTCGCTAATGCAGTTTTCACTGCTTTCACAGTTTTTTCTGTTGGACTGAATGTTTTTTCCGCGTGTGTGTACAAGTGAGATTTAATTGAAATTGGTACCTTTTCTCCCTCATTAGAGGTCAGGTACGTGAATCTGCATCGTACTGGGATGACTCGGATTACAAGATTGCGTGTGTTGTCACGTGTATCTAATTTTGTTTTTGCTAACATGTCTGTTTGCAGTGATCTCAAAATTTCTGTGTGTTTTTGAGTCCAATTGATTTGTTTAAAATTAGGGTTAATTAATTCGTAGAGAGGTTTAACCCTCTCTGCGTAATTTAGAATGTAAGTTCTTCCGAAATTCAGAAAACCTAGAACCGATTGTAAGTTCTTCAGCGTTTTTGGAGCTTGGAGTACAGTGCACTTCTCTAAGAAGTTGTCGGCTAGGCTTTTTCCTTCACTTGATAATTCGTATCCTAAAAATAATACTGTCAGATGGGCAATTCAAGACTTTTTAAAGTTGAATTTGTAACCCTCTGCTGCGAACCCAAGTATAATGGTGTTCACTCTTTTCAAGTGAGCCTCCAAGTCATCGTCTGTGAGATAGATATCATCTACGTAAGATAATGCCTCATCATCATACATTTGTAGTAACTCTATTACTCTGGCTGAGAATAGTCCTGGGCTGTTCTTGAATCCCTGTGGGAGCCTACAGAAATTTTTCTGTGACCCCATTACTGAGAAAGCGGTCATATATCTGCTTTCTGGTACAATATTTTGACAAAAGAAACCATTTGATATGTCTAATGTCGTTTTATATTTTTTCCTAACTATGTTATTCATTAGTGCAGCACTATGCGAATTTTGTACTGCAAATGTTTTGCAACATGCGTTAAGGTGTCTGTAGTCCAAAACTAGACGATATGAATTGTCTGGCTTGGAGACAGGAAACAAAGGATTGTTCATTTGAGAGGTGCATGTTTCAATCACCCCTTGGTATTCAAGTTGATCTAAAATCTCCCTGACTTGTTTTTTAGCTTCTTGCTTAATGGGATACTGCCTTTGTGCAGTCGGTTGACTATTCAACTGGATTTTGTGAGGAGGAGAGTCCTCATCCCATCCTACATGATTTTTATATAATGCTGGTGCCTGGGCTACTGCCCATTTCCTTGCATAAGTATATTTTTTGTGAATCGGAATTTGATATGAGAAGGCAGGCATAATCATTTCTTTGCCACGAGGGCACTCCCTGACAAACTCTGGGGGCCAATCTTTTTCAGCTAACAGAATGTCATAGCCTTTTGAGAGTTTATCCCAAAATAGACCCCTTATTTTCCTAGTCTTATCACCCTCTATACACAGTGTTATTTCGTATATCTTATGGGGCTCGCTAAGTCTGGTGTCGGCAATTTCAACCTGAATGTATTCATTCGTGTCCACTGTCTCCAGATGACTCATCAGGATCTTGCGGGCTATGCTGATTTCTGCTGCACTGTCTAGCATTGTCTGTGCCCACTCCCCGTTTTTCAACTGTGTCCTCAGTATTCTCGGCATGTTCGATTACTCTAATACTGGCTACCTTCTTTATTGGAAATTGTAACTTTTTACTTTGAGCAGGTTCCTTGTCGTTGGACTTGGTGTGCTCTCCTGGGTCTGACCGTCCTCTTCTTTCCTATTTCTGCGAAAAGATTGAGAGGGACGTGTATCAATACTTTGATATCTGTCAGGCTTCTTCAAATTATCCCTGTTTCTAAGGTTATATCTTTTCTCAGAGGGCTCCCTCTGGGGAGACTGGTGTTCTCGAGTCGGAGTTCTTTCCCTCCGACGAGGAGACCTTCCTCTGGACTGGAAAACTTTTTCTTTGGGAGTGGATTGTTTATTTCCATCCCAGCTCTTTTTAGGAGTCTTTGAATTATTTTTAATAAATAATATTTCAGGATTTTCGAGCAGTTGGGGCTTTACTGGTTTTCCACCCAAGCTGTCTCTACCTAGTTCTTCATAACATTTTTCTATAATTCTGGCAAGCTCAATTGGTTGATCTGTTATATCTGTTTCCTTCAACTTCTGGCGGTTTGACACAGATGCTGCTTCTCCTTTTATGCTGGCTAGTAATATAGCCGAGACCTACTTGAAGTCTTTCATTAATTTCATACCAAGAGTTAAAGCAGGTTCTGGACCGTATTCATTTTGAATCTGTTTTAGTACTTCTGGTATTACTGCCATAAACGGAACACCATGTGTTTTTGTGTAAATGGAAGCAAAGACTGTACCCCAAGTGTCACAGTCCTCTACGTGTGGTGCGACCCCCATAGGAAGGCAGATGGTCAAGATCCTAGGTTTCTCAATAGCGGTAGTATTCAGAAATACTGCCTCTATTTGAGTGATTTTCTGCGCTAACCAGAAAGGAATTTGTTCCCGTTTTATGGGTGTTTTACCAAGACATGACTGTATGTTCTGTGGTGTAATTTTATTGGTGTTCCCCTGATGAGGGGTCAGCTGTGGTACATTAACAGCTGTTTGGACTGTAGCAGTCTGCACTACATATTGGACTAATTGCCTATGTATTTTAATTAATGTTTTTCGCTGTGCTAAAAGTTCTTCTCTAGACATTTTTGCAATGTCTGGATGTGGTGTGTAGCTGGCTAGAACCGGCCACGCTGCTCCTGGTCTACCTAGTGGACCGAGCCTGGTAATATGATCATTATGTTTTAGGGCGCCTTTAAATCAGAGCAGGTGCTCTTGGTATTTTAATGGGATTTAAATCTCCTCGAAAGGAGTGTACTCTTCCGGTGGATCCCCTATTTTGTAATAGTGGAACTCGTTTATCCATGAATAGAATACCTCTGTCTGCCGATATTCGTGTGCCTCTATCACGAAGACGACTGTGCCACCTTGTGTGGTCAGTCCATTTTCTATAAGTTCTGAAGTTATAGATTTTCTTAAATGTGCCGGGATGATTATTGCACCCGGTTCAGTAGTCCCGTCGGGACCCTGCTGAGTCACAGCTACTGCGGCATCAGTTCCGTTGTTTTCTACTGGCATTTTATAAATGCAGGTTTTGCAGAGCAGGTCTCCAAGGAGACAAAGATTAGGTGCACAATATTTTGGAACACTGTATCCTTCAACGTTGAATAAACCAGAGCTTTACATAGGAATCTCTTCCTACTAAGGTCGGGCGGATTTTAACCTTTCACCCACTCCAGACGTCTATTGGAGTATTTACGGTAGAAAGGGGTCTGTGTGAAAAATGCACGACTGAGTTACTCTAACGTCTTGCGTTAGTTTTATCGCCTTACCAAACGTTGGGCGCCATGTAGTGTAGTTCCTATTTTCCCAATAGGGCCTGCGCATTGGATTAACATAAACAGTAGTATGGACGTAGAAGTGCGGATCTTCCAGGTCTCCACTGACTATGCTAAACTTAATTGGGTTTGTTACCAACTAGCTCAGAGGTCACTGGAAACTTTCTTCTCTGAATCGGAAGTGATCAGCTTCCCTGGTACAGACAAGAAGGGGTTCAGTTTTCCAACAACCGCATAAACATGACAACTTTGCTCCTTAGAATAAGAGTCAATCTCTAGAGTCGTGTGAAACAATAGACAGTTATTTTACTCAGTCAGTTTTGTGCAGATTACTTTCACCAATATGCAGAGAATAGAGAGACGGGCGTTTTCAATAAAAGGTATTATTTATTGAACAGTCTTTCTTCTCGTGCAAGAGAAATGAATTGCCACAATTGCAAGACTAGTTATTATAAAAAGTGCGTACAGTAAAATGAGGATTGCGAAATAATACTGTAAAAGCATTGATATGGTTTCTTAGCCATACAATGGTTTAAAATGAATAAAACATATATACATTCATATATACATTAGGCTAATGTACTCAACTGGTGCCTCTAACTACGCCTACCCCAGTGTACCTGACCTAAGCCTAATACTTGGGAGGGAGTAAGTAAGTAGCTTTAGTTAAGTTGGTTTTGCCAAGATTTGCTTCAAGAATTCTCTCTAAGGGTTTAGTCAACACCATACCTCTGAAATAGAATGTTGGAGGTCTTGTATCTCCTTCCAGGACTCGATATCCCAGTCACTCGCAAGAGTAGGCTGGAAACGCTGGAGCTGGATTTTCTCGGCAGGAGAAAAGACAGCGTCTCTTTCAGCGCGTCGAGGAAGAGGAGGAGGGGCAGCCTCGGTGGGCAGCTTGCATCTGCTAGGCTCTTCAGGGGACAGCTGTTCTGCTCCTATGTGCACCACACCATCGCTATCATCAATGTCGTTGAGACAGTGATAGCATCAGTAAGATCAGCAGCGTTTGCTTAAGGCAACGTTGGTAATATTTATACCTGAAAGGTGCCTTGTTTGACGTAAGTTTTTGGACATAAGACGTCAATAAAGATGTCACTAGGAAGTGATCGTCTCTCAGTGCTCATTAGAGTTCTATTACTAATCAAAACATAGCAAGCGGGGACTTCCCAGGTTGCTGAGTTTTATCTTGTTGAAGAACTCGGAGTGTAATCTAGGAATCTTAGATAGTGCCTTCTGCTGTGTCATTTGCACTAATGAGCTGCAGAGGAAGCTGCAGAGGAAGTGATTCTGAAATGTGGCTCTGAATGTGTGAGGCCAGAGACGAGTTTCTGAATATTGCTCTTGATCGTTTGATCTCGAGCGCAGAACGCTTCACTCGCGCCTCGCTTTGCCCGCAGGCCACGCCCCCTTCAGAAGCCACGCCCCCAGCCTTTCCGCCCACACTCCCATAAAGCATGTGTTTCCCTCGGAAGCGCAGCGGATGAGTGCAGCGGGCGGGACGATTGCGCGCCGAAGGCGCGCCTAAGGGAAGCCCGTCTGCGCCCGTCCGTGACCGACCGGGACCAGGGGCACCTCTTAATACCCAAACCATTCACTATTCCAGGGCCGATCTTATGGAATGTAATACAAACAGTGACCTTCTCCTTTTATCAAGGGATACACTCCATCAGCTTTGCAAGCATGGTATCCTGAGCCATGGCTGTCACCTTTCAACTCGTGCAGCATGTCTGGCCTCGCCCAATCTACCCACCAATGAACTCGCTATCTTGTACCTCAACACTCGCTCTCTTGTCAAGCATCAGATGGACATCTTCCTGTTATTAGACAGGGAAAAGCCAGACAGCCTCTTTTTGGCAGAAACCTGGCTAACTCCTACCTCAGCACCCGATATTATAGCAGCACTGCCTCCTGACTACTATATTATACAGGATGATCGCGCTACCGGGAAAGGAGGAGGTGGAGTTGTGGCGATTATCCACTCTAGCTTGGATGTCACCACTCTCAACTGCTTGACGCTACTCAATACAGACAATCTGGTACTAAAGATTGCTACTCCTCACATGTCTATAGCATGTGTTCTCTTATATAGACCACCCATCTCAATGCCACTGTTTCCCATGTCTCTGAGTGAGCAAGTTGCCAATCTGGCTTTCGATCATACCAGGGTCATATTAGTTGGCCATTTCAACTACTGGTACAAAGACCCAGCAGAGGGCTCTCAATCGGCAGAACTGACTGACCTTCTTGCTAACCTCAACTTTAAGCAGCTGGTGCTTTCCCCCACTCACGTTAAAGGACACATTTTAGACCAAGTGTGGTCTAACACTACGTGTGTGTCATCTCCTTTAACCTTGCCTTGCATATGGTCAGATCATCTCATTCTCAGATTTAAGATCTGTGTTGAGTATATCAGAACTACGGTGCCAATTACTGGCAAATTAGCCAGAAACTGGAATGCTATGGATAAGGATGCTTTCCTACAGTCACTAGCCAAGGATGTCCCTTCCTTGGATAACGACATAAATCTGTCAGTTGCCACGCTAACCAACTGGCTACAAGAGGCCAGTAACCTTCATGCTCCTTATAAAACAATCAGACTAGCACGCCGTACGGACTCCAACAGATGGTTCTCAGCCGACTTGAAAAGCAGGAAACTGGCCCTTCGTCATCTTGAACGCCTGTGGCGCCGTGATTATGACACCGAGGGGAAAATTAAATATACTAGGGCAAGGAAGGAATACATGAATGCCATCTCTGCAGCGAAGACAGAGTATTTCTCTTCTCGTATCCTAGAATCAACAAACAAATCAAAAGATATCTTTTCGGTTTTTAATGAACTGACCAATTTGGAGAATGTTCTTCCTAAAGAAACTCATACCCAGTGTTTGTGTGACTCACTCAACACTTACTTCAGTGACAAAATCAAGGATATAAAAGCTAGCATTACCCAATCAAAAACTCCAATCATGACTGGCATGGCAATCAAGACCGGTTCTGCCACTCTCACCAACTTTTTACCCATAACTCAGGACCAGCTTTCGGAGCTACTGACGAGAGTTAAATCTGGCTCCCCATTAGATATCTGCCCCCCCGCATCCTGAAAGAATGCTTCTCCGCCTACTCTACCCCTGTTCTTGCTCTCCTTAATGACTCTCTATTGTCGGGCATAGTCCTGTCTGCTTTCAAAGAAGCAACGTTCATACCCCTATTGAAAAAACCTGGGGCTGACCAGGCATGTAAGGCAAACTACAGGCCCATCTCGTTGTTGCCTTACCTGGCCAAAATTTTAGAGGCACACGTGGCGAAAATTCTCTCCAACTTTTTGGAGGAGTCCTCCTGCTTTGACCCCCATCAGACTGGCTTTCGGCCTGCGCACTCTACGGAGGCAGTAGTCACTGCGGTGTTGGACACTCTCCGAGATTGCGCAGACAGACGCTCTCCCCAGGCACTGGTGCTCCTGGATCTGTCGGCCGTGTTCGACACGGTCGACCACAACATATTGGTCGACCGTGTCGGACAGGCCGGCATACAGGGCACAGCGGCCTGTTGGTTGAGATCCTTCTTGGAGGACCGCTCACAAGCGGTATGCCTGGGGGACCTCACTGGCGTTAAACAACTTACCCCATGCGGAGTGCCACAGGGTTCCTCCTTGTCACCTCACCTCTTCAATATATATATACTCCCCCTGATACAAACGTTGAGGGACAAACAGGTGAGAGTCTTTAACTACGCAGATGATCTGCAATTACTCTTCACCATTGATAACTCTGAAAAATCCGTCAGTCACTTCTAGTCAACCATGAGGTTTATTAAATCCTGGATGGACCAAAATCAACTGAAATTGAACCCGGGGAAAACAGAACTGGTATTGACTGGGGACCGCGCTAAACACTGGGGCCCTCAATACTGGCCCTTAGACCTGGGTCAAGCCCCACAACCATCACCATCGGCTAAAACGCTGGGAGTCATCGTGGACAGTGACCTTTCATTAAAGGCACAAGTGGGCCAGGTGGTTTCCAAGTGTTTCTATCAGCTAAAAAAAAATCAGGAAGGTTCGGCGATTACTAACGCTAGAGGCCACTACCCAGGTTGTGATCGCCACGGTTCTGTCCCATCTGGATTACGCGAACGCCATCTATTTGGGTCTCCCAGTCTATCTACTCAAGCGTCTCCAGATGGTACAGAACTATGCTGCCAGGATGATACTGAAGCAACCAAGGTGGCAAGCAGCGACCCCCCTTCTTACTAAACTGCACTGGCTCCCGATCACACAACGCTGTGCCTTCAAGGCAGGCTGCATGATTTTTAAATCACTGCATGGCAAAAGCCCCAAATTCATTAACCAAATAATCACCAGATATGTTCCCCCCCCGCAACCTTCGCTCACTCCACCTAGGCCTTCTTCAGATCCCTCCGTTCAAGCTTAAACGTTCTGGTGGACGTAGGTTTGCAGCACCTGCCCCCCGCCTATGGAATACCTTGCCACTGGAAATTCGGCTCTGTCAAGATCTTCTACCTTTTCGGAAAGCACTGAAGACTTGGCTTTTCAGATAAGCTTTTTAAATCCTATTCTTTTACCTCTGTTGTGTTACTGTCAAACTCAGCGCCAAGAAACGAATCAGTGTTAGTGCGCTTAATAAAAAATTTAATAACATAACATAACATAACGTATGCCATGATAGGGGAATAAATGGATTATAGCCGT